>NC_140510.1:51121150-51163650 GCF_964339955.1 Pipistrellus hanaki
TTGTGTGCTATATAAGAGCAATTTTTGTTACTCAATGATAAGTAATGCAATATAATTCAAGTCCACGCATTAAAGCTGTGACTCTACATCTAATTCAAGTCTTCTGATGGTCTTTTAAATTAGGCACCCAGGCTTCTACATATTAATTTTTAATCAGGCTAGAAAGTAGTACATTTCCTTCCATTTCCATATTAAAAAATTTACATGAATGATACAAAGCAAATCTAAAATTAGAATTTGCATTGTGTCTCCTAATATTTGATATATAATATCATTAATGTTGACCAAAGTCACCAAGTAACTTTAAAAGTGCAATGCTTAGAAAATTGGCTAAAACATGGGGGAAGAAAGGCGATATATGTACTATTATGTGTAATACTTTAAACAATAAAATTAAATTAAAAACAAACAAGTTTTAGTAAGAGTTTATAATGTTTAACATATTATTTATATATCATTATTCATTTGTAAACTTCTTTAACAATCAGGCCTAAACTGGCAGTCAATCATCCCCCAAGGGGTCCCAGATTGGAGAGGGTGCAGGCTGGGCTGAGGGCACCCCCTGTGCATAAATTTTGTGCACTAGGCCTCTAGTCTATATAATAAAAGCCTAAGCAACCATTACAGTGGAATGACCAGAATGACCACTTGCTATAATGCACACTGACCACCAGGGGGCAGACACTCATTGCAGGAGCCACTCCCTGGTGATCAGTGCACTCCCACAGGGGGAGCGCCACTCAGCCAGTAGCTGAGCTCATGGCTGGCGAATGCAATGGCAGTGGGAACCTTTCCTGCCCCTATGGCAGTGCTAAGGAGCAGTGAGCCAAGCCATAAGGAGTGAGCAGGCGGGAGGTAAGGAGTGAGGGATCCCAGATTGCTAGAGGGATGTCCTACTGCCAGGGGATCAGGCCTAAACTGGTAGTTGGAAATCCCCCAAGGGGTCTCAGACTGTAAGAGAGTGAAGGCCAGGCTGAGCGACCCCCTCCAGTGCACGAATTTTGTGCACCGGGCCTCTAATATATCTTATATATTAAGTTCTCAGTGATAAGTGATACCTTTATGAATATGTTAAGTGGTGCTACAAAGAGAGAGAGAGAGAGAAAAAAAAAAAAGTTAAGTAGTATAGACTATGCAGGATGGGGTGTCATGTTAGGCATCAATAAAAGTCTTTCTTTTGAGGAGGAATTTGCACAGAGACACGAATGAAGTGTAGGAGTTGACCAGATCCAGGGAACAGCAAATGGCTATTATAAGGATTTTGACTTTTATTCTGAGTAGATGGAAAATCCCAGTAGTGTTTTGAACAGAGGAGTAAACTTGTTTGACTTCTGTTTATACAATGATCACTCTGGTTACTGTATGGAGAACAGCTAATGTGTACCATGGGGTGTTTGGGGTGAGGCGAAGTAGAAGACAGGCCATCACCATCATCTAGACAAGTGGTCTAAGGGTTCAAAATTAAAGCCCACTGCAGGAACAGAAAAGCTTCAAAAGGCTAATTTTCTTAACCAGTAGTTATGTTTGGCAGATCTACAATCTTTGGACTTGAATCACTCATGATTTCTATAGAATTTTATTTGTAGTACCATTGCTAACCATTACTTTTATGTTCTTTTAAGTTTAAATGGTATTTTTTAATTAAATTTTTTTAGAGAGAGGAAGAGAGAGAGAGAGAGAGAGAGAGAGAGAGAGAGAGAGAGAGAGAGAGAGAGGAAGAGGAAGAGAAACATAAATGTGAGAGAGAAACGTTGGTTGCCTCCCCCATTACCAGGGATCAGGCTCACAATCTAGATATATGACCTGACCAGTAATCAAACCTTCCACATTTTGGTGTGGGATGTCACTCCAACCAACGGGGCACCACCGGCCAGGTCTATGTTATATTCTCTTTTGTCTAGGTAATATAATCACACAATTTAAAAGTATTTTAAAAAGTATAACAGTGAAAAGTCTACCTTTTGGCTCAGCAACTAGTTGTTACTTTCTGTATATCCTGCCAGAGATAATTTAGATGCCTACCAAGCAAATATATACATGTCTGTATTTTTCCTTTCTTCCATTTTTAGACAAAGGCCTACATACCACATACGTTGTTCTGCATTTTGCTTTTCCTCTTTAGTAATAGACCTTAGAAATTTTTTAAAATGAGCAATTAGAAAGTTTTCTGATTTTTTAAACGGTTGTGCATATTTATTTCATTATGTGAATGAACCATAGTTTATTTCAACAGTACCTTATTGATGGACATGTGGATTGTTTTCAAGGTTGTCCTGTTGTCCAGATGCAAAATAGGCATTAGATACTTTAAATGATTTATTTTCTTCTTTCACAACTAGAAATAATTATTAAATGTTTTAACTGAATTAAAGCAGATATTAAATATTTTCCTAATTAGTTTCTATTCCCTAATTTATAATTATGGATTTACCATAGTTATATGTTCTCCTAAGCATATTTTTTAAAAATCAGGCAACAAAATCTGCACCTTCTGCCCCAGGCTTAACAAGATGATATGAACACGGAAGAAAAGAGAGGGTCTGGAGATGGGTCTTCAATAATAAAAAGGATTTTGAAGGCAAGAGGCACATATTCCCAAATGAAGAGGAGACTGATAAGAAAAAAATGTCTGGAAAAAAACAATTTATGGGTGTAGAGTAGGAGTGGAAGAAAATATTAGAAAAGCAAGTGACAGATTATTTAGGCCTTAAATACTAGGTAGTAGGTGGTAGTTAACAAATAGCATACTTAATTACATAAGTAATGAGAAGCCACTGAAGCCTTCTGTCATAGTATAGTTGAATAGCAGCAAAGGCCTACTAGGAGGAAAGGAAAGAGGAGCATAATGAGAAGATTCTTACCACAGTGAGTTAGGGAGTAACGGTGTTCTTAAATACACAGATTTCAAATTTCAGGGGCATTATAAACCAAAAGTCAGAGCTTTTATAGAAAAGGAGCTATTCCTCCATTAAGTTTCTCTAACTTAAGATTCTGTTCCTTTTTTGCCATACCAAATGTCTGTTATCTCTTCTCTTTTTTTGCATATGGTATATATTCAACTCCTATTCCCCAACACTTCCTTATCATCAGATCTTCTCAACCCCAAACAAACCATCCCTCAACCTACCTTCACCCCTACCCTATCACTGTCTCCCTTTCAGACTGATTTGTTAAATTCATTTTAGGCACATCTCCATTTTCTCTTCCCGTCAATCCACCCCAGTGGACTAAAATAGACATCACCAAGACACCAATACCCTAAATCCTAATTTTTTATGTCTTATCTTGTTTGACCAATCAGGTGCACTTGAACCTGCTGATCTCTTGCTTCTTAGGAAAGCACTCTTTACCAGGCTTTACTCTGTCTTAGGTTGTGTTTTCCACCTTCATTTGAGAACCATTTGCAGGCTCATCCTTCCCTGTCCAGTCATTGAATGTTGATATATTCCAAGACTCAGTTTTAGGCCTTCTTGTCTTGTCACTCCAAACATCCCTGTCTACTCCCTATTTGGTCTCATCCACTACAACCATCCATTTATCTCTACAGCAATAATTTACTGGTTTCTCTGGTCCCTATCTTTCTCCTGAGCTCCAGACTCAGAATATCTACTTCAATGTCTCAAAGTACCTTAAATATAAATTCAAAATCAAAATTTATTATCACTTGTCTCTGTATAGTTCTCTCCTATAATTCTTTTTATGCCAATAGCATCACTCTACATTGCTGTAAGAGCCAAATCCAGGAATCAACCTCATTGTTACACTCTACTTACATTCTAGATTCAATCAATCCTAAGTCCCTATAGATTTTACCTACTAAATCTTTTTCTAATCAAGCCAATTCTTTACATCTCAGCCATAGCCATCCTGGTCTGAACTGCCATCCGTTTTTGCCTAGACAACTGCATAGCGTCTTTAGTGATCACCCAAAAGCCCCTTTTGCTCTCTTACTATCTGTTCTCCACACAGGGGCCAGAGTGATATTGTCAAAATGCAAATCTGATCATGTAATTCTTCTGCTTAAAATACTCAATGCCCTTTCACTTTTTTTTTTTGGTTTAAAATTTAAAATCATCATATTCAAGACCTATGTGGCTGATTCAAGACCCATATGGCTGTTAGGGCCTGTACCTATAAGATTTTGCTTATCACTCAATCTTTTGCACTTAGCACACAGCCTGAAACATTCTAGGTGTTTGAGAAATACTGATTACAGGGATGAATGCATGAATAAACGAATGGAGAAAGACTCTTTATTACTTGACAATAGAATTAAAGTAATGGTAGAGGAAGAAAAAATAATTGGAGCTTACTCTAAAAGTTTCAGGTCCAAATGACTAGGAAAATGGTGGAAAGGATTAATAAAAAAAGATGCAGTTATGATGGGACATCAATTTAGACTGCTTAAGAGATACACAGTGGAGAGGTTCAACAAAGAACTGGAAATAAAATTTGTAGATGAGGAAAGAGGCTGGGCTGGCGACATCCATTTGAGAATGACGTGATAAGATGATAAATAAAACTCTTGGGATATATAAGATTCTGGAGGAATTAAGTACAGAGAGGGGAAAAACACATTTTGAAGAAAGAATTTTGAGAAAGAGTTATATTTAAAAGGTAAGATGAGGAAGAAAAGTAAGCACAGGATAAAGCAACTAGGCCATCAGAAAAGCTGGATATACCAGAGAGTGATGAAATAGAGGTCAAGGGAAGGGAAAATTCCAGAGGAAAAATAATTAAAAATACATACATGCAACTATCCAAAAGGAACTACTAGTATAATCTTTCTGAGGATCAATAACAACCTTAATGCTAAACCATTTGTCTGTAACTTCAAAACAACCTCAGAAAATAACTGGAAAATAACAGGAGGTCTTTCTGTGCTGGAAGAACATTTGATAATGCTGCAGAAGAAGTGCAATGGTGGTCATGTTTGTGTGAAAAAAAGGGCTTATTTATAGGTACTGCTCCAAGGAAAATTACAGCACCTCACCCATCACTTCAAAGAGCTGAGGAATGCAGAGCTGTAGAGAGAACACAGCAGCCAGAAAGACTAAAAACACCATGTCAGGTTACAAAAACTACACTGAATTCAAAAATAAAAATACTGACAAATAGTTTTAATTGTTTGCCATGTACCAGGCACTGTATTATGTATTTAAGAGATAGCATCTCTTTTAATCTTCATAAAACCATTAGCTCAAGTTTACAAAGACTCTGAAGAGTTAGGCAATTATGCAATATCACACTGCCAGAAATGGAAGACCCTGAATTCAAATGCAGGATTGAAAGGGTAGGCTCTTACCCACTACACCATTGAAGGAAGCCCTAAACCCAGAGTCCAAACAGCCTCCATGGGGGAAGATCCAAAACAGAAGATTCTTTCCCTTAGCCACCCTGGTAAGAGAGAATTTTCATTTCCTTGGAGTGAATGATCTGGAAGTGAAAAGAGGTCTGGAGATGTGACCTTTAAGGTCATATAAATGATAATGTTCATTGTAGAGAATGGATTAGTAATTCTCAGCTAATCCTTGGGTTGTCATAAATTAAAGATTTAAAAAAAATCTCCTTAAGGACCATTTATTCAAGGAAATATATGTACTGTGCTAGGCACCAGAGAGGCAGCAATGCACAAAATATACTCAGTCCCTGTGCTTATGGAGCCAACAATCGTGTGCATGTGTGTGTGCATGAATGTTTGTGTTGGAAACAGATATTAAACAAAGAGCTACATAAAGATATCTTTACAAATCGTGATACATGTCATAGAGGAAAATACTGGTGATATAAATTATTGGGAGATAGGCAAGTTTAGACTAGGGGTTCTAGAAAAAGCTCTTTAGGAAGAGACACTTAAGGTGAGACCTGAAGGAGACTAGATCAAAAGTGGAAGGACAGAAGCTGCTTGGTAGATTGACTGAAATAAAAGAGCCATTGTGAGTGGGGCCAGTGGCAAGAACTGACTAGAGATGTGCACTGGATAGAAACCTGAATTGGGAGGAAGCTAGGTAACTAGTAGAGTGAAGATATTGGTATCAACAGCAGCCACAATCAAATCAGTACCTCTTATTTCCTCTAGATCAGCAATTTTAACAGGTGTGCTGCAAGAATTTTTAAAACATGCAATACCTGACTATTTAGTCAGGGGCACTGATCTCTTTTCCCTTACATTGTCAAATAAAAACAAATGACAACAGCCAACACAACAATAGTCATCTGGTGTGAACAAATCAAAATTATACAATAGCTATTTTTTTTTTGGTCAGATTGGCAAAAAATATATTTGTTGGTGTGCTGAAGAATTTTAGTAATTAGTTTATATGTGTCATAGGATGAAAAACATTGAAAGGCACTGCTCTAGATTCTCAACTTATTTCTGTCTATGATTAGAAGCAGTGGGTTGAAGACAGGGTCAATAGTTGTTATGAATTTTGGGGCCTGGGGCTTGATCAGTCATAACTGATCAGCCTACTTATTGGAAAAACAATTCTTAAAAATACAATGGTTCACTCACTTGTCTATTAAGATAACCCAAGGTCAGCCCTGGAAGGTGGTACAGTTGATTGGAGTGTCAGCCCATGCACAAAAAGGTTGAGGGTTCGAATCCCAGTCAGGGCACATATATAGGTTATGGGTTCCATCCCCAACCAGGGTGTGAAGGGGAGGCAATTGATCAACGTTTCTCTCTCTTCTGTTCTCTCTCTCTCAAATCAATAAAAAAAACATATTTTTGGGCGAGGATTAAAAAAAAAAAAAAAGGCCCAGCTCAGAAAACAGAATCAGTATATTATTGATTTAGTTAATTTTATAGTATAGATAATTAAATTGGTTTCATCATCTCTCAAAACAATGTCTATTTGGCCTGCAATATAAATCCTATATATTATCTAAGTTAAAACACTTAACTCAGAATATTTTCAGAGAAATTCTAACCAAGTCACAGAAATATCATGTGATTAAAAAAAAGGGGGATAGTATTATATATTACTAAATGATTATAATTTCAGAAAAATCTCATTAATGTAGACTAATTAGGATGAAAGGCATAATGAAATGGTATAAAGAAAGTAGAAAAATTTTTGAGAAAATGCTATTAGCTGGTAACTGTTAGTTAAGAGAGATTCTGAGATGATGATCAAAATATATAAGAATTATTTTAAATTATATCATTTCTTGTATTTTAATGAATATCTTCAAAGTGCTTAACTGAGCTTGAAAAAAATGGTTCTGTTGGTATTCTAAATCTTTGTACTCTAATCTCCTTTGCAACATCCAACTGTTGCAACTGAAACATTTCTTCAAATGTTTTCTTTGAAGAAAACATTTGGACCAGACAAAAGTCCAATTCAGCCTATGCCTGAATTATCACAAATCTTTAATGATGGTAGTCCAAATTAAGATTTTCCTGCATTTATGAAAATGTATTCAAAAGGCATTCATTCAATGTCTAAATCTTTAGAAAACCAGCTTGAAGAGAACATATTTCAGATATTCAAGCTTTGTATTTTTAAATCTACATCTGCAAATTCTGTGATTCTATTCTGGTATTTTACAAATATAGACATCCATCATTTCCCAACATTGACAGATGTTAATGAATACCCCTTCTATGACCATCTGTGTAAATGTATAAGTTATATTTTTAAAAAGAGATTTTAGTATTTTTAGTTTAAAAAAGCATAGCAAACATTTTGTTGGCTTAAACATTTTAAATTACAAACTATAACAAATATCCTAACTACCCCGTTAGTGAATCTATACTTTTCTATTCTCCAATGATATAAGAAAAAGCCAATAAAATTCATGACATAAACAAATAAATCACCACATAAAAGGGTTCCATAGATGTTTCTCAAATAATAATGTTACATCTTTCAAGAGCAAAAAGCAGGTAATTACCTCAAGCTCACAGTTCAGAGATAATGAAAGCTACATTTCAGAGAACATTCAGTGGGCATTATCAAAGATAAAAAAGGAAATTATTTGTAATATAAATCAGCACTGCACATCCCCCATGCTAAATGTAACACCCATTTAAAGCATAAATAGAATTCCATTAACAAACATTTACAAACATCAGTGGTATACTGAAGGTGGGGCAGTCTATCTTCAGGAAATGAGTTGTAGTCTGCAAATAATTTAAAAACAATAATAAAATTGATGAACAATCAGTTTGTTTTTATTCTTCTTATAATCTGGCAATTTAACTTTGTAATAAAATATTTCTTCTTGAAAAAAATTGTTAGTCTATGTTCTAAACAAATGCTGTGGTTACAGTTGAATTTTAGTAATATGTTTAAACTTAAAAATAGTACATTTTTATTACTTATCTTTTAAATATATATATTTTTATAGATTTTAGAGAGGAAGGGAGAAAGAGAGAGAAATAGAAACATCAATGATGAGACAGAATCATTGATTGCAAACCCCACATTGGGGATCGAGCCGCAACCCAGGCATATGCCCTGATTAGAATCTAACCGTGACCTCCTGGTCTGTTGGTCAACGCTCAGCCACACAGTCACGCTGGCTGGGCTGTTGCTTATCTTTTCTTTAACTATATGAAAGTTCATACAGAGGACTTGCAGTGATATCAATAAATTCCGAATCCACAATGACTCTGCTACATCATTTACTTAGAAAATAAGTTCCTAGTGGTTAAGAATCACTGAAGCTCCTTTCAGATGCATTTCTAGTAGCAAACCTTGTGTCACTCATATTCTGGCATTTCAGTTGTGGATTTGAAACAGGCGATCATGTCATAGTGACTGCATGGACAAAGAAACAGAACTTGAGGTACTGCAATTCTCTTGTTTTACATGACTGTCTAGAATTTTTATCTGTGTTTGGAATTTAATATGGAGACAGTAACAACTGTGAGGTGTATTATTTTTGCTTGGTAAATATAAGTTTAAACTTATATATAACATATTTCATTGACTTTGGCTAATATCTTTAAAATGAAAATTTATGCTTCTTTGTATTTTATTATGTGTTTTAAAACTAAGGAATGAAAAAGAAAATATCATTGGTACAATTTCGTAGCTATGTTAGCTATATCTTTGGTGTAACTTTGATTTCATTAAAATTCACTTATTTGTTACTACAATGTAATAATTCATTACTGTGATAGAATAATATAAGGTTCAAGTTTTTTGCATTTATAAATATATTAATGTAATTAATATAATGTAAAAAAAGGATTTAATCTTTACTTTTCTTCTTATTTTATAGTATAACTAGAGGCCTGGTGCACAAAATTTGTACACGTGGGTGGGGTGGAGGTCTCTCAGCCAGGCCTGCACCCTCTCACAGTCCAGGAGCCCTCAGGGGATGTCCGACTGATTACTTAGGCCTGCTTCCTGTGCCTTCAGTCGACATCCTTAGCACTGCCATGGAGGTGGGAGAGGCTCCTGCCACCACCACTGCACTCATCAGCTGTGAGCCTGGCTTCGGGCTGAGCAGCACTCCCCTGTGAGAGTGCACTGATCACCAGGGGGCAGCTCCTGCATTGAGTGTCTGCCCCCTGGTGGTCAGTGACATCATAGTGACCAGTTGTTCCACATTCGATTGATTTGCATATTAGCCCTTTATTATATAGGTTTAAGTGGTATCCTATATAATAAAAAGGTAATATGCAAATTAACTCTCATGCCCTCATAAGATGGCTGCCCTATGACCAGATTGGCAGAGGGGTTAGTGAGGGATGACCAAATGACTGAACAGCAGGCTGTGTAGGATGACAAGGCTGGTGATGGGGCTGTGAGGGGTTACTAGGCTAGTGGGGGGACAATTGGGGGTGACCAGGATGGCAGGGGGCAGTTAGGGGCGACCAGGCAGGCATAGGGGGCAGTTGGGGATTATTAGGCTGATAGGAGGGGCAGTGAGGGGTGACCAGGCCAGAGGGGTGGGTAGTTGGGGGCAACCAGGCCAGCAGGGGGGCAGTTAGGAGCGACCAGGCAGGCAGGCAGGTGAGTGATTAGGAGCCAGCGGTCCAGGATTGTGGAAGAGATGTCTGACTGCCAGTTGAGACCCATAGTCAGACATTCCCTGAGGCATCCTGGATTGGAGAGGGTGCAGGCTGGGCTGAGGGGAACCCCTGTGCATGAATTTTGTGTACCAGGCCTCTAGTAGTAATATATTTAAATCTTTAAAACAATGTCTCAGTTTCTTTTCTGGCCATTATTATTATACATGTAATTTCACAATTTTTCTGAAAGTGACTTTGTACTCAAGAGGGGATGTTAAATATGATCTAGTTTTAGAATCAGCTATGTTAGGTATGTCACTGATAATGGGATATAATTATTATTTACTAGAGGCCCAGTGCATGAAAGTTCATGCACTGGAGGCAGGGTCCCTAAGCCTGGCCTACCCTCTCTCACAATCTGGGAGCCCTCAGGGGCGGGAGGTGACCAGGCAGGCAATCAGGGGAGGACAACACCCTATCACACCTCTGCTGCTGCCACTGCCGGCAGTGCAAGCCTCAGCTGGCCTTGGTGACTTGAGCCTTGGGATGCCCTTGGCAGCTGGGCAGCTGTCATCCAAGGCTTATCTGTGCCTCAGGTTGGCCCTGGGCAACTGGGGGGCTGAGAGGACTGAGCGCTGCCATCTTTGTGATGGCATGAGGGTCAATTAGCATATCCCCACTTTATTAGATAGGATAAGAGCTAAAAGTACATTGTATCTAAAGGAAAAACAAATTAATAAGAGTAAATCATATTCTCAGCCCCAAGAACAGAACCTTAACAAAGTGATGTATTCTTGGGAGTTCTTGTTCAACAGATCTGTTTTCTGAGCAGGGAACACAACATTTGCTCTCCAGGTGCTCTAGTAGACAGAACTAGTGGGAAAAACAAGTAAGTTTCTTTCCCCCCTTCCTTCCTTCCTTCCTTCCTTCCTTCCTTCCTTCCTTCCTTCCTTCCTTCCTTCCTTCCTTCCTCCCTTCCCTCCCTTCCTTCCTTCTTCCTTCCTCCTCCTTTCCTTTCTCCTCCTCCTCCTCCTCCTCCTCCTCCTCCTCCTCCTCCTCTCCTCTCCTCTCCTCTCCTCTCCTCTCCTCTCCTCTCCTCTCCTCTCCTCTCCTCTCCTCTCCTCTCCTCTCCTCTCCTCTCCTCTCCTCTCCTCTCCTCTCTCTCTCTCTCTCTCTCTCTCTCTCTCTCTCATTTAGGTAAGATGAAATACTCATTACAAAAATGGCTAAATCCTGAAATGTTACCAATGGAAGCTGTGGAACATTCACTTTTTGATTTCTTTGTAGTAATCTCCAAACACAACCCAGGAACTCACGGGCCAGGAGAGTCGTTTCAATTCACTTTCAGTTTGGCTCTGAGATTTCTGTTTGGAACATCCATACAGTGTTCTGTCGGATCTCCTGCACTGTGTGTTGGGCCTCAACTTAGAGGAGGATGAGCAGGATACTGCCTCCAAGTGAAACACAAAAACTGAACTAGAACATGTGATGATTCCTGGATCCTTGTCCAATGGTGTCCAAGAATGAAACCACAAACAAAGGTGGTGTAATAAAAGACAGAAATTTATTGAGAAACAAGCACAGACTCCCACGTGGGGATGGGGAGAGAGACTCCTGGAACACTCACTTTTTGAAAATGAAAGAGTCAAACACCTTTAAGAGATCATTTTAAGTGACCATGGTTTCAGGTATGCAGATAAGCAAATGATTTTGGGAGGTTCATGGACCCCTTCTGCAGCCTATTGATGGACAATATCCTTAATGAAACCCTATCTATTTTAGCTCTAGTATTTAATAAGTCTTCAATATTTTCTCCTTCAAATCCTGATCATCTCTCAAGCCTCTCCCCTGGTTTCACCTCCTCCATGGGCCCCTGGAACTACAAAGATAGGTGGTGAGTGTCTGGTGGAGCCTGGCAAAAGAACAGGCACCCGACAAAGGCTAGCTTTCCACTTGTGATTATTCTTCTAGATTATTCAGCTTCTGTGCTGTCGTCTTCTTTCCTAAATTTATACAACCCTATAGTTAACATCATACAGGTCAGCATTGTTTCTTTGTGCATTAGTTTTGTTTCCCTAGGTCAGTGGTCAGCAAACCACAGCTCGTGAGTCACATGCAACTCTTTGGCCTCTTGAGTGTGGCTCTTCCACAAAACACCACGCTCTGGGCGAGTCTATTTTGAAGAAGTGGCGTTAGAAGAAGTCTAAGTTTAAAAAATGTGGCTCTCAAAAGAAATTTCAATTATTATACTGTTGGTATTTGGCTCTGTTGACTAATGAGTTTGCCGACCACTGCCCTAGGTAATTAGGTCTGTGAGAGTAGGGAACTTGTCTTATATTTCTTGAATTTTTCTTTCTTGGCAGGAACTATTTTGACACTTTTCTGTTTCTGAACAAGTTCACTGTTTCTTTAATCTCCTTGAAGAACTCCCATTAACTTGCAACACTATTTTCCTACAAAGTCTTCCTAGCTTGAAATTTTAAAAATTGACCAGAGTAATAAATACTTCCTCATATGCTATCCTTACACTCCCACCCTAGTGATGTATCATTAAGTTTCTTATGGCTAGTCAGGTTTTCCCAAAAAACTGCTCTTTAAGCTGACCCACTATATCTAAAATTCTCTGGCCTCCAGGGCAAATGCTGTCAATTATTTCAAAGAGCTGCCTGAGAGATGAAAGTAGCTAAACTTATGTTTTTTTGCAGATTGTTCTGTACTGTATTCAACCACCTACTTGCTTGAAAGAAATGGAATAGACAAGATTATTTTTGTTGCATGCAGGTTTTTATGTTTTGTTTTGTTTTGCTTCTGTCTTATATAAGCAATACCTTTTTGGGGGTTGTAAAAGTTATAAAAATTATATAAATTGTTCACTCAAGCATTAGAATAAAATAAAATCTATGGGAAACCAAACGTCCTAATAAAGTCTGAATATAAGCTTTAAATCAGCAACTAATCATTTAGCAAACCTATACGTACTCAGCCTAGAAATTCTACCTGATATCTAATTATATGCTGAATACATTTTTAGCTAAAGAATCTTAAACCACAAAAATTGAATGAAAAATTATCTTATGAAGGATTCCACAACCAATTTTAATTAAAGCAATGCATAGTAAGCAAAAAAGAAAAATCCACAAGCTTTTAATAGTCTTTCCCTTACCCCCAAGGGGGCAAGACAACTTTTAGATGACAAAATCACCAACAAAATGACTTGAAAAAAATGGGGGAAAGAGGAAGACCTATGTAGTACTTCCAACATAAAGATTTTTTAAAAAAAGAAGAAGGATCTTTTACTTCCCCCTAAAAGAGCTATAGAAGTTTTACACAGGAAAAAAGAAGACCCATAGTATTTTTAAAGGTATTATTAATGTTTGATCAGCAAAGCAATGTGCAATGGAAATATACCAAAGCTTGCAGTGGTGATGATAAATTGTAGATGCCATACTTAATGGTTTTCCTGATATGTAGGGATGAGTATGGGTACTATCCTTATATCATCCACATTTACTGTTCTTTACAACATCATATTAGGCTGGTCATCCTACCTTTGAGTATTATTAAACACATAGAAATAGCTTGAGGAAAATGTCATATAAACTTCTATATGAGTCTTTATAAGTCATAATGTTCACTTTTTAAAAAACTTCACTTTAATCTTAATCATCTTTTTCTTTCACTGATGAATTAAAAACCAGCGACAAATTATCCAAATGTCCATGCCAAATAAGGTAGTGCTGAAAAAGACTGACAATTTTGTAATATTACAGTACTACTTTGGAGGCAAGCTTTTTTTTTTTTAAATTTAATAAGTAACTAATATATGCTTCAAAAAACATGACTAAAATTTTTAAGAACTGTCAAAAAGCAGCTACCGAAGAAAACTTGTAGCACAGTATGTTCCTCCTCTCTGTGACCATGCTATATTTCTGTCATATCGAAGCAAAAAATGTTCATCATTTTGTCATCTCTGTCTGTAAAGCAGAGGATTACCTTCCCAGGCTCCTCAGATTTATGCTTTTAATTACCTCCTATCTGCTTCACTACCTTCCATACCTAAGAATCAATATAAATAGTCTTATTTATGGGAAAAATGTAAAAAGTTTGACAAAAGCACACTATCTCTTTCTAGATTTCCATTTGATGCTATCAATTCCTTCTTTCTCCCATACTTTTTTTTTCCTTGATAGAATCAGTTGGTTTTTCAAACGTATGAAATTATTCATTTAGCTTATCATTTGTATTGCTTAGCAGCAGGTATAAACTTTACAACACACTTTGGAGTTCCAAACCCACAAATGAGATTAGTATCACTGTGGTTGGTATCTCTCTATTTAATCATCACCTGCAGAAGTCAGTTTAATGGTATTTTTCTCCAAGCCCCTTCATCATCAGCTCACTTTTCAGTGAGGACCCACTTTCATGGCTCATTTCTTTTCTGAAGGGGAGGTCACGATCAGCATAGGTGAGAGCTGGCTGGCTAGGCACCTATGTTCTTAAAACTCTGCCTCTCACATTTTATCAGCACCTATTCTTTAAAAAAGTCTAAAACCCATCAAATATATATACAATTGCATATACATAATTAATATAAATTATCTAAATATATTATAAATTAATAGAGAGGCTGCTAAAGGAGCCATTCTCTATCTCAAGGGCCTCAGGAGAAACAGAGTAGATGTTTATGGGTGGCCAACAGTGACTGTATATGAGAGGAGGCGACAGGCAATCTGTAGGATGAACATGGGTAGAGAGATATCTGTTGAACATATCTGATAGGGTAATGTAGGAAGGGTCAAATATTAAAAGCAAACATTCAGAGTTTTCCTTGACATATTAGTTATCAAATGTGATGTCTGAAAATTCAGGAAATATAATATAAACTCATTTTTTAAAACAGTGTGTTGGTTAGAGTTTCAAACAGTATGTTTAATTATGTTGTGTGTTCCCCCCCCCCCCCCCCCCCCACCGAGGGAAGTGTCTCTGAATTTAAAGCAATGAATCCAGTCATTAACCTAAAAAAACCCTCAAAACCCCAAAACAAAAAAATGTAATAAAGACACTGTAAATATCCCAGAATGAGCTAGAGAAGGAAAGAGAAAATAGAGAAGACAGAAGGAGCAACCTGATGGTTTGAGAATACGTTTAACACTAACAGAGAAACACTGATAACTCATTGACAAAATTTCTACAGTTAAAAGCAAGTCTGAGGCAGCCAATAGCAAAACATGGTCTCCCTTAGAAGAACTGATCCTTCAGAAAGGCAAGGAGTGCCCCTGTGGCTGAGGGCCTCGCCTGCTTTTGCTGCAAGGGACATCTTCAAACGTGGTGTCTAATGGTTCTTGTTTCCCGGCCGTTCTGACTTCCCAGGGAAGGAAACACAGCTGCTGCAGGGACTCGCTGCCTCACAGCAGATGGGGGAGAGGTGGAGTGAGGGACGCATGGTGGCCAAAGGAAATGGAGGGTCAGCCAAGAGCATGGGAAAGAACATTGATATGGGGCCCCAAGTTGCAGCTTTCTCTCTAATCTCATGACGCTGAACTCTCTTTAGGATGACAGAGAATGCCAGGGCTTCTCATAGAAACTATACTAATGCCTCTTAAATGGAAGATGGTGGATGGGCCAGTTTGTTTATACAATACAGAGAATTTGTATTATATGAATTGCTTAAAGAAGTCAGGAAGTAGGCACAAGCTTAGAACTAAAACACACACACACACACACACACACACACAAAAACAAAACAAAAAAACAACAAAACAAACACCCAAAAAACAAAAATGAGAGAGAGAGAGAGAGAGAGAGAGAGAGAGAAAGAGAGATAGAGAGAGAGAGAGAGAGAGAGAGAGAGAGAGAGAGAGAGAGAGAGAGAGACACTACACACCCAGGAGGGCATACTTAAATAAGCTTTCCCAATTGAAAACTGCTGAGAGGACAAAGATACAAAATGCAGAGGGGAACTGGCATTGCAGACATTCAATTACACACTAATGCAGTCATGTGGGAACTGAAGGTTTCACTTTCTAAAATTTAAAATTTCAGTAAAGACTAGGAGAGAGTCAGGTCACCTATAGAAGGTTCATAAATATGGTTGATTCCTTGCTACTTTAACTTCCAAGCAAACCTTGAGTTTCGTGTCCACGTGTAATCAGTCTAACATAAATTAATGAAATGGCATGAGGTCATCTCCTTATGTCTTGAGACATGAGGAAATAGAACACAGCAAAAATAACAGTGAGCAAAGATGAGAGCTAGAGATACTGGGTAACCCAAAACCAAGACAAAGACAGAGAACAACACAACAACATTAAAGACTTAAAAAGAACCAAAAAGTAAAAGAAAATGTGAACTATAAGTGATTTGAAGTTTCTAATGCTATCCGAAAGATAATACTGTGAATTTGATTAAGCCCGTGGGGTCAGGGACTTAATCAAGTTTACAGTATTACCTTTCCGATAACAATTAAGGACACTGCATCTCATGCTTAATAAATTGTGATATTAACACTGAGTGTCAAAATTTCAGGGTCAGTTCCTATATTGGAGTATATAAAACTTGATTTAAAAGCTCATTATGCTTTCATCTTGATTTGCCTAAGAAGCATAAAGGATCCAGTCATGTATTAAGGGTATTTATAATTAACTGTTTGCAGCAATAATAGTAATAGTAATAGTAATAATAATAATAATAATAATAATAATAATAATCTTTGTTTTCAAACATTTAAAAGAGTCAAATTGCCTTGATTTTGTGTAAGAATCTATATTAAGGATGAGTTTCCTTTATCCTTCTGCTACTATTCTCCAAGGAATTGGAATTATATGCAAATTAGAAATTATTTGGAAAAATTATTCCCAACTTACAACCTAGCCAAAAAGACAAATATTAGCCTCAAAAATATTTTAGAAGTCTATATTTGGGACTAGTTTCAAGTATTTTTGTATGAAAGACAAAAAACACCCCTAATAATTTTGAGTCTTATTTAAAAACAACTACTGAAAAAGTATAGAACTATTTTCCTGGAAAGGCTTACCTCCAGCTAAAGGGTAAAGATTAAGATTTAGGCTTATCAATTTATGAGCATACTACAGTTGCAGTACACTCATTCATTCATTAGAAAGGTCCATTTAGGCTTAGGACAACCTCACTCCGTGCCAGCTTAAGCCATGTTGGGGGAAGGGGGGCTGCCTAGAGGAAACCAGGGATTCGGAACTGTACACATCTGTGCCAATGTCTGGGACTCCGTTGGAAAGACTTATTATTTCTGGAATGCAATTTCTTGCCCCCTGGCAAAGTTAATGGTATTAATTTGTAAAGGTTCATTTGGGAAATGCTTGTGATTAATGCTTGCTCATTTGCATAACCCTATATTGTGTAAATAAAGCTGTAGCCTTTTGCTTCCCAACAGTGGAGTGCTACTGAGATGATAAAAACTGGACAAAGGGGGCTACTATGGGACCCTTAAACTAGGTCACATTGAATTTTAATGCATGGATCCTGCCCTCGTACATTTTATATGGGTAATGGGAAAATGCAGAATGCAGTCTGTTTACTGTGCAAATCTGCCTTCCAGATTGTTCCATAACCATATTTTCTACACTGAAGAATGAAGGCAATTCAGTCTCCGGCTGATTTAGAAATGTTATTAAAGAAAATAAGGATGAGCATCTTCTTAATTCTTACATTAAAATGTAAATAGGGTAATTATAAAATAATAAACTCTCCCCCAAATAAAAAATGCTCAGTTTCAAAGCCCAGTTATGCAGATTACAGCACCATTACTAAACACAGAGAACATGTATATGTGATACTTGTGAATTTGCCATCCAGGTTATGTGATGTTACCACCCAGAGTCTAAGTGTGACTTAGAAATTTTATTTCTTTCTCTATTATCAACAGAAATTTTGAGTGGTGACAAGGAAGGGGGTGGTCACATGCTCACACATGTGCGTTTGTCCATGTCTCTCTTAATGAATACAAAGACAATTACTGCCATGGAGTGATGCTCAAGACAAAGGTGCACCTACTCCCAAAGCAATTCTGAGGCGAAGAAAGAAGACTGGCCCTCATCCCCACCTCCCTTGGCCAACCCATGACACAAACAAAAACCAAAATTTTCAGTCATTCTTTCTTGGTCTTAACTGTCCCACCCATAAAACAAGGGTGTTTATACCCTGTTCTTCTAACAGAAATGCCATGGAAATGGTTTTTTAAAAATATATATATTTTATTGATTTTTCACAGAGAGGAAGGGAGAGAGCTAGAGAGCTAGAAACATCGATGAGAGAGACACATCGACCAGCTGCCTCCTGCACAACCCCCCCACCAGGGATGTGCCCGCAACCAATGTACATGCCCTTGACCGGAATCGAACCTGGGACCTTTCGGTCCATAGGCCGACGCTCTATCCCCTGAGCCAAACCTGTTTCGGCATGGAAATGATTTTTAATCATGGAACTGGAAACATCCTTTTGAAGATCAAGTAGTCTATTTTAGTGATATCATACAAGAGGAAATCGAGGCCCACAGGGTGAAGTGATTTATCAAGTCAAATCTTAAACCTTAAATCACATTCAAATACTCTTAATCTACTGTTCTATACCATGTGGCCTTTCTATGTATGGAGTATAAAAACACAGAGCTGAAGATCTGGAACAATTTCTGGGAGGATCTCATCAGGTTAAACCTTAGATGCTTTTATTCATGCTATTAATAAATTTGATGCTGGTTTCTGGAAAATAGTATGGTACTTGGCATAAAATAAAAGCTCAAGCTGAAACTGGTTTGGCTCAGTGGTAGAGCGTTTGTCTGCTTACTGAAAGGTCCCAGGTTCGATTCCGGGCAAGGGCATGTACATTGGCTGCGGGCACATCCCCGGTAGGGGGTGTGCAAGAGGCAACTGGTCGATGTTTCTCTCTCATCGACATTTCTAGCTCTCTATCTCTCTCCCTTCCTTTCTGTAAAAAAATCAATTATATATATATATAAGCTCGATAAGTGCAAAGAAAACGAGCAAAGTTAATATGTGAGGCAACATAATAAAATAGAAAAAGCTGTAGATTTAGAAGCAAGAGACCTGAATTTACGTCCTACCTCTGACATTTGTTGACTATGAAAATTTATGTAATTCCAAAATACTGGAAATGACTTAAATGCCCACCAATAAGGGACTAGTTAAATAAACTGGAACATCCACATGTAGACTACTATATTAGTTTTCTATTGCTGTTGTATCAGCAAATTATCCCAAACTTACTGGTTTAAAACAACACACATTTATTATCTTGATAATTCTGAGGAACAGTGTTCCTTTGGAGGTTCTAGGGGATCCAAAGGCTGCCCACATTCCTTGGTTTGCAGCCCCCTCTTCCACCTTCAAAGCCCACAATGGCCAGTAGAGTTGTCCTCACACCGTATCACTCTAACCTTTCTTTTGCTTCCCTTTTCTACATTTAAGGACCCTTGAGCCCACAGGATAATCCAGGATAAAATATTTTATGGTCAACTGATTGGCACCTTAATTTTATTTATTATTTTAATTCTCCTCTGACATATATAGTAACATACATAGTAAAAGTTTCCAGAGACGAGGATGTAAATATCTTTGCCTTAGCATATCTGTGTGAAAACTGTGAGAAAGCTCTCTATGTTTTGATAGGGGAAAATTTTCCAGGATATATCTTTATGTAAAAAATGCAAGGCAAACAAAAGTACACTACCTTTCATGTAGAAAAGGGATGAAATAAGAGTATATGTTCCTACCTGGTTTTCTTTCTTTCTTGGTTTTCAGACCCAGGAAACATATACAAGAAATATTAAAGTTGTTACAGATAGACAGGAACAGCATGGAACATGTTAGGATGGGGAATGCGATGGAACAAGATTTTTCAGTGTATGTCTTAAAATTAATTTTACTTTTTGAACCATGTAAATATGTCATTATTATTTTTAATTGAAGGCACTCATAATTGCCCAAAGCCCCTATTATTCACTTGATAGTCAATCCTTTTGTTTTGAAGAGTCTGTCATCAACCTTGTTATTTTTCTCTTATCAAGTTACCTTTTCTAATATCCTCAGTTGTCAGTGGCTTTGTATTGAGCAGTTCTCTAACATGACATTCATAGACTTCATGGAAATCTGCCTCTTTTGCAATATTTATGTGGATTCACTTTGCAATCTATTGCATTGTATTATCAGATGTTTTCAATAATAGCATTGCTGCACAGGGGATACTAGGACTGAATATGAAGCATGTCTTCAGGTGGGACTTTTGTAAGGAGTCAGTTAAATAGTGAACATTTTAATTTTATATTCATAATGTTACAGATACTTTAATTTCCCTATGTGACTATAGACATTTGTAAAATATCTATGCAAAGCTATTAAATATACTTGGATCTATTTCAGTATTCATTGTTCTGTCTTTTCTTGCAAAACTGCTTTAATTATTACAATTTAAATCTAATAGTAATATTGTACTTTAATATATCTCTAGTAGTTATGTATCTATAATTAATTAGTCTTCTATTTACAACATATTTCATTTTTCCCGTCATATTGATTTTTTTTTCTCAGTCACGTTTACTAAATTATACTTTACAGACAGTATAATTCCTGTTTAGGTATTAAGTTTTATGAGTTTTGAGAAACAAAAACAGTTGTATAATCACCACAGCAATTAAGATATACTCTCTAAACATTCCTTTCATGCCCTTTTGTATTCAATTCCCTAACCCTGCCATCAGTCCCTACTGATCTGACTTCTGTCCCCATAGTTTGCTATTTCAGAAAGTTATATAAGTGCAATTATACAATAGTATATAGAGTATTTATTATTTTAGTATTTCCAATAAATATAAATCCTATAACAATGTTTTGCAAAATGACTTCTGGGGTGGAGTAACTCAAGAAATATCACCTATGATATTGAATCTCCAGATTTGAATTTGCATTGGTCATTGGCTTTATTTGGTAATTGGTTTTATTATAAACATTCTAATATTATTTATTTTGATTTCATGTTATTTTATGTCTAATTTGAAAATCAACTTTCATAAAATATTAATTTGTACCTTTTTCTTGTTATCCTTCTTTAGCAGGATAATTAAACTGGCTACATGAAATAACTTACTAACCTTTTTCTATATTTTCATGTCTGAGAACATAGAAATTATATAGTAAATTATTTTCTTGGGTATTTATGATTTGTCACACACACACATGAAATATACAACACTTGGTAGCAAGAGTAATAACTGATTTTCTTTAGAATTTATTACATTTTTTTCATACTTTCATTGCGTTTTAAATTTTAAAACATGTTTTCTGCTATTTAAGTATTTTAAAAAAGTAAACACAATTGGTGAGGTTAAGTATAAAATGGTATAGAAGGGATTGATTATCTACAGAAAGCCTTGATTTTTTTTTTTTATATTAGGCCCCCAATTGCTCAAGTTTCTAGTGTTGAATCCAAATCCCTGGAAAACCTGGCACTGAAGTAAGTGGGCCACCAAGAGGAGTGGCTGCTAGACAGTAGGTACATATGAAGAGATGTAAGTATCCAGAACAATCAAACTTCCACCTTGACAGACTGCAGAGAGCAGGACAAAGGAGATACTCACATCCGAATTAAAGCGAAGCTGGCAGACATTACAAGAAATAACTTGTTTCTTCTTTGGGGGAATGGACACTCCAAACGTGTGGTTAATAACTGCTTTTTGCACAGGATCCATCTGAAGAGCAAATGATAAAATAATCATTTTATAACTTCAAAGGATAGAAAAGAGTGTGAGCAAGTAATAATAGGTGTATTATTTCTTAAGGCTTTATCTTCATTCCCAAACAAGAATTATAAAGACACCCATTCAATAGTAAAGTACTATTTCCAGGGATTGAACAAAACCAAAAAATAATAAACTGGTTTGAAATCAGCACAAATCAAAGGAGAATCCAACATCCCAAGAAATCATATGCATCATAAGAAGTTTTGAAAAACTTTAAAAGAATCATAAAACAAGAATATTTAAAACCCAAAGGTCAAAGCTAAAATTAACTTGTTAATATTTTCCCTATATGAAGTGATAATACCCATGATAGTCTGAAATGGCCTCAATGGCAATTATTACAGATATATGTCAGTTTCTTAAATTTTGATTTATGGCAAAGTCATAGATTACAGGCTTGTCTCACAGCCCAGAAAATGTTTATTTTAAAATAACTTATTACTTTTCATATACTACAGGTAAAACTCATTCGAAATGGAAATGCACATAACAGATTGGTTAATATGCAACCCTTATTTACATATTGAGCACGTTTTTTGACTTACAATGTGTGACTTTCCTCCCTTTGTTTGCATATACCATACACATTCAGAAAAACATAAAGTGATGAAAGTACTTAACCAGCAAATATATGGCACACAGCTACAAAAACACATGGAGAAAGAAAAAAACAAACACTATGTGCAGAGCCTATAAAAAGAGACACACAGCAGTGATTCTCTTATGCACGCCAGATAATAATCTCCAGCATTAACATTGGACAACTGGCAGTTCAAAAAACAATGCAGATGATAAACAAAGCATTGCTAATAAACAGATGCAACACAAACTGACACACCATCATCTAGGAAATCTCCTGGGGTTAGAGCTTAGAGTTGGATTAGTTGATAATATTTGGGAGGGAGGAGAAATGAAGACTATCCCCGGTCAGGAGTATAAATCCACTAAATGTAAAATTAGCAACTAGAAAAACTTACGTGCATTAGAAAGAACAATGGATTACAGAATTATTGAATAGTAAAGTAGCCTATTTTTTTTTTTTTTTTTTTTGCTACAAGTTTAAGTGAGATGACAGACTGCATTGCTAATATAAAAACAGTTATGTGGTTTGGGACACTTACAATTTCAAAGAGGGGAGTTTTCTGGAGTAATGGAACGATCCTGTAGCCTGCGTGTAGTGGTCGTCACACAATTTATACATGTGTTCACATTCATAGAGCTATACACACTCCCCCAAAGTTCATTTTATGTATAATAATTTAAAAAGTAAAAGAAAAAAAGTGTTAATAGGATTATGCTTAACTACTAAGTGGAAAATAGAATTACTGGGAAATCTGAGGATTTGATTTGTTCAAGGCAAAAACTGATTATATTAAATTTTATTTAGTAAGAATAAAAAACAAGGATCCATGGGCATTGAAATATCAATGTACACTTTCTTAATTTACTCACAAGTGCGTACACTTATGTTTCATCTATCCATTTGTAAAACATGAAACTATACTTTCTGATTGTTACCAGAAATAGAAAATTAGTTTGGACAGGAAAATAAAATGGCATACGTATGTTGACAGAATAAAAACTACACTGTTTTGCAAAGTTAAAAAATGAAAGCATTTTATTGAGATACTTTCTGTTCTCAGGCTCTAAAAAATTCATTTGGTGATGTGTAAACCACATGGAATAAAACTATATGAATATTCTCAAACACTAGTTTTCACATGCCACTTTCATTACCTTTGCTATATCTATATACTATTGTGTTATTATTATTCATGTCTTTTTCTTTAAATCAAAGTAAAATACTTTAAAAAATGTAGTAATAATTATGAAACCATAGTTTTAATGTACATGCTTTTCTATTACTCAACATTAAAAATGAAAACTTTCATCATATGAAATAAATATACATATCCTAGTTATTCCCATACCACAATATAGAAACACAGACAAAAGATATGGCTGCAAAAATCTAGCTCTAAATTCTTAGTAAACCAAGATATTTGCTGACAGCTCCAACATGACCCTTGAATATAAACATCCCCTTTATATTTCTGAAATTATCAACCTACATAATTAAAAAAGTAATTCCTAGTGCAAATTTATGTTACTCCAATTTCATATTTGTGCATTAACCTACAATTTTCCATTTATATTCCCAAGCTCTCTGTCCTGATAGGTGAATTGTGGCTGAGCACTCCAGATACAAAGGCATGCCCGGCTGACATGGCTCAGTGGTTGAACATTGAACTATGAAACAGGAGGTCCCGGTTCAATTCCCTGTCAGGGCGTATGCCTGGGTTGCAAGCTCAATCCTCAGTTGGGGCATGCAGAAGGCAGCTGATCAATGATTTTCTCTCGTCAATATATATTTTCTCTGAAATTAATATATACTATAATACAATACATATGTACATATACATATATTAGTGTGTATATATATACACAATACATATATACATATATTAGTATAATATATATATATAGGTACACACACACACACACACACACACACACACACACACACACACATATATACACACACACTTTATAACAGGATATATCCAAATACAAAGGCAGATGTGTTCCCAGCCACCTACTCCCTGATAAGCCAACTAAGGCAGTTCCTTCAAGAAACTCTAACCAGAATTAGCTTCTGTACTTTATATACATAATCCTACTTGTACCTATAAAATCAATTAAATAAACATAGCCCTTTTACCCTGTCCCTAATCACCTTGTCATAAAAATTTCATCCTTCATGTTTGCCACTTGGAGGAGATAGTTTCCACTTTCCACTTGATTCTCTATTTTCTTGTAGGTAGTATTTCAGGAGAAGACTCACTTGTTTTTCCCCTGCCTAAATCTCTGCTGCTTACCAGAGAATTCTATACTTATATTTCTTATTCATCAATTGGGGACATGATTTAATTGAAAGAAAACTTGAAGTGGGAGAAAAAAGATTGCTCCATTTGCCAAATCATTTGATACCTTGAAACTGAAATGGTTTTGATTATATTTTGTGTATTTTCCATCTGATGTCATAATTATAAATACCTGAGAAATTTCAGTGAGTTCCAGACTTGTCAAGAACATAGAAAATGTTTTTAGATTTCTCTCTCTCCTTTTTAAAAGTATAAAGTCATCAAAATCTGATTATTTTCTTATTCTTTATAATATTCTAAAAGTTAGATGAAAATAATTATGATGTAAACTTATACTAACTTAAATTTTCCTTCCATTAGTACAATGTAAGTTCTCATAATGAGATATGTATAGCTAAATCAATGGTCATAATTTTATTCAATCACCAATTTTTAGGATGAATAAAACAATCAAGATGAACTAAAACATTCTCTTAAATCCTAAAATGTGATACATGTAAGTGATTCAACTTAGTGTCATCAAACTATACATCTATCTATATCTATATCTATGTCTATATCTATATCTATATCTATATCTAGATCTAGATCTAGATCTAGATCTATATCTATATCTATATCTAGATCTAGATCTAAATCTATATCTATGATTTCATATATTGAATATTCAGGAAAATTATTAGAAGTATAGCAATTATATGACAAACTTGTTTTTTAAAGATTCAATAGACATTTAATTATTAAAAATGAGCAAGTGTCTTCTAACATCATTAGTAAAATGTTTATATCACTTTTAAATGAACAAATTCCTTCTTAAATACTCAAATTAAATTAGTTCATGTTAGTTCACATTTCACAAGAAAGCGGTCTGTGGATTGAGAAGATTGAGATTAATTGATAAATAGTGCTGAAAACACTTTTTTTTTTTAGGAAAAAGGAAAACCCCTCGTTTACCATATAGTTCTAGTTAGTAGTATTCCTTACTTGACACAGTTTATTGGTCCCAAATAAGCCCATTCTTTTCTAAAAGAGTAAAAGTTAGAAGTACTCTGCACTTTTGAGACTAGAAGCAAATTTATATAAAAATTTAAAAAAATCTATTTTCTTTGTTAATCTCTGCTTTAAAAACCTGAAATGCTTAATAAAAAAAAAAAAAAAAAAGCAGCAAGTGTTAACATTTGCCACTTTGTCAAATGAAAATCATGTAGAAATAAAAGCAAAATCTATTAGTGCAATTAACTGGTAGATAATAAAAATGAAAAATGGGGTTATGACTGTTGCCAAGAATCAAGGAGATAACTGGAGGCTATGTAAGGAAAATTTAACTATTATAAAAAGGAAATTAATGAAGCTGACCTTACCATGCTATCTATTCTATTTTCAGTATCAAAATAAGGACAAATAGTTATCTTTGGTGTAGTCACCAGATTATGGAACCATAAATGTGTGTGATTTTTTTTTTTAAAAGGTCATGACTTTCACTGAGTGTACCAAAAAAGTAATGTATGTCTGCACAGTGTAAGCAATCAGATACAAATATGCAGCTCCAATAAAACCCAGCTGCAGCGAAAACACTGCAGCACACCACTAAGGGCAGGGCAAACTCTATAGGAGGGGCTACACAACTAAAGGACTTCCTACTAGATGGATCTCTAGAGTCTAGACAGCATTGCTAGATGAAGCTTCAGGCATCAAAAACTGAATTCCAAGCTTTCCAACGACCCCAATAATTTTCAAGAGGCCTGAAGTTTGAGTTGTATTTTTGTAAGAGTCTTATGATTTCACTAACTATCAAGTGGGACTGGGTATTGGGGTAAATTGAACCCAATTAAAAAGCAAAAAGGAATGCTCAGGAATCGTACAAGGTTTTCTTTATGTGCTGAAATGGCTGGATACCCATATTATTCTTAAAGATGGGGAAATGTCATCTGAACTTTAGCCATGTACTTTAACCAGTGTTCTAAAAATCATTGGCAAGCACTTACTGTACAACTAGATGCCCTAGGCATGAAAATTATGCAAGGGGCTCGGCCCCCACCACCACCACAGCCGCCTCCTCTGCCTTGGCCCCTTCTTGCTGCAACTGCTGCCTTGGCACTCACAGCCCTGGCTTCATTCGGAAGGTTGTCCAGAAGGATGCCCAGAAGGATGTCTGGTCTAATTAGCATATTACACTTTTGTTATTATAGATTATAGTGAGCGATACTAGCTTTTCTACTAAACAGGAGTAGATAATAGGTTTTTGGCTTTTAAAATGTAAAAATCAATCATCCAACAAACATTTCTGGAAGCCTAATATGTTTCTGATGCTATCCCTGACTAGATGGGGTAGGATGAGTCAAACAATAGAAAGGACCTAATTATAAAAATAGAAAAGTGAAAAAGATCGTATAAATTCTATTAAATTTGAAGGTGGGAAAAGAAGGGACCACTTAGAAAAAAAAAAAAAAAAGCCGCACAAGGATGTACATAGAAGTTTTTCTCCTCTGCTCCCTCCCCACTACTGTGAGCTTTCTCCCCTTTTCTGATTTTTCAACTTTAGGCACTCAGGGTCCTCCCTGTAAGAGTGACATAAGTGTGTTATCCTACCAGGGATATTTGCCTTTTAATTCCTCCTCAAGTTGTGTAATAATACTATTAAACACTATCATAACAGCAGTTTAGCTTTATAGAGCTCTTACTAAGTGCCAGAAACTATCCTCAGGGATTATCTGTGTAGTCTCCACCATCACAAGGGAAATACCATTATTATCCTCCTTTTACAAATGAGGCATCTGAGGCTTTGAGGGGTTTAGTAACTTGTCTCCCTCAAGTTTGTGGGCCTGAAGCCAGGATTCAGACTCAGGCAGGAGTCTCTCCTCACCATGTTCCCTAAGAAACACTGAGCAGGGATGATGGGTATCGTGAATGGCACTCCCATAGGGCGTGAGATTTGCGACAAAAGGATGCCTGTAACTAGAATTTTTGGAGCCTGGAAGGCAGCTGCACAGTCAATCTACACACAAGGCCGACGTGGTGCCTAAATAGAGATTTCCTGGAAAAGCGTCTTGGCTTCTCTCTTTTTGAGCTATTTATGCCCTTCTTAGGATAAACTAATTTCTCCTTGTGCAATGTGAGGAAAACCATAAATAAAGAAGGAGCTGTTCAGTCCTCTTCCCCCAATGTAACTGTTGGGTTTACACACACGTGTGCGTGCGCACACACACACACACACACACACACACACACACAGAGAACTTTCTGGAAATACTTGGAGATTACACATAGCAGATGACCATCATATTTTGCACCTGTCCTGGTTTTATTACAAAGAAGACCTTGTGTACTAAACCCTAGTGATTTAGGACTTTCTGGAAGTTTGGTAGAACATCGGTTTTTTGTAACTGAGGTATTATACAATTACAGCAGTACAAAACAAATGACAACTTTCCATCCCTTCCTTTTTTCAATACTGGATTTATAGAAAAGAACATGATAATGGGTTCTCATTAGAACTTCAAATATTTGTGAAGTGACACATATAAAAGTGATAGCTACGTCACAGAAGAGCAACATTTCTCTGAAGTTACTTCACAAAAAGGCTTTGCCTTTTATATTTAAATACTCTGGCCACATGCTTTTATATTACTGTCTTACTGTTCCCACGTCCTTGAAAACTTAAATAGAAATAAAATGAACACAACTATCATAAAGACAATTTTTTTTCTCAAGTCTCAAAAAATATAAACAACTGCATATCATTGGTGACATTTGCTCAGCCACACCACTTCATACTGCTTTGGATTTCAAATCAGCAGGCTCAACAAAATAAACCACATAGAACATTACAGGGGGACTGCACGCTACTGCGAGTCCTGCATTTTTGCATCTGGAATGTGTGAAAGCCGTGACTTGCCACACTGCCACTGCTTCTCCCACCCAGGGCCCCCGAACAGGGTCCCCCCTGAAACCATCCTTGTCGTTGAAAGGAAGACAAATGGCATGCCACTCTTTACACAAACTGTTGATTCAGCCAAAACCCAAATGTTTGGAGATGTACTTCCCCCATGAATCCCCAGCTCATTGCTGAAACCACATACTGCCTGTGCCTTGCAAACAAAATCAAATATTTCTCCATTCTACTGGAATACGATTATTCTAACAGAAAGTTAACCAGACATTCCTAACTGGCATAAAGACTAAACTAACACAACACATCCTATATAATAAAGAAGTAATATGCAAATTGACCATCACACCCTCGCACAAGATGGCCACCCCCATGCCATCACAAGTTGACCACCGCAAGATGGCCAGCAGGGGAGGGCAGTTGTGGGTGATAGGCCAGCAGGGGAAATCAGTTAGGGGAAACCAGGCCAGCAGGGGAGGGCAGTTGGAGGTGACCAGGCTGGCAGGGGAGGGCAGTTGGGGGTGACCAGACCTGCAGAGGAGGGAGGGCAGTTGGGGGTGACCAGGCTGGCAGGGGAGAGCAGTTAGGGATAACTGGCCAGCAGGGGAGGGCAGTTCAGGATGATCAGGCTGGCAGGGGAAGGCAATTAGGTATCAATCAGGCTGGCAGGGGAGCAGTTAGGGGGCTATCAGGCTGGCAGGCAGAAGTGGTTAGAAGAAATCAGGCAGACAGGCAGGAGAGAGGTTCCTTTGTAATACAGCAATTCCGGGTTGTGAGAGGGATCCCAGATTGGAGGGGGTTCAGGCTGGGCTAAGGGACACCCCCCAGTGCATGAATTCCATGCACTGGGCCTCTAGTATTTAATAAAGTAATATTTTACCTTATGCAAACATCTAACTCTCAGACTTAACAAAGTACTACTACTACTACCATCACCACCACCACTACTATTTTATCAAAATGTAGTAGGCTTTTAAGTATTTTGAGGCTGGCTGACAACTAATAGTATCTGATTACTGAGAAATGAAGTGGGATCCCCTGATCCTTTTCCAGAGCTTCCCTAGTGGTGGCCAATAGTCCCAGTAGAAAATATAAGTGGGAGTTGGCACACTTATTTTATTTGAAACAATTGGAGGAGAGCACAGAGAAGGATTTTCTGCCCTCCTTTTTCTGTAAATGGATTTACAAAGCTTGATATCTTTCACTCAGATTCCATATAGTCAGGTGAAGTTCTGGGATTCATCAGACAAGTTGTATGTTCCATTGACAAAATGGGTAATAGTGGATGGAAAAAACACTGTGATCTACTTTGAAGACCTATTTTGAAAAGAAAACTAAACTGCATTTCCAGTTGTGTTTTTTGTTGTTGTTTTTGATAAATTTTGTGTGTGTGTGTGTGTGTGTGTGTGTAGAATAAAAAGAAACATAGGATGGGATGCTAAGAGATTTATGTTTTGTCATGAAATAATGTCCTCTTTCTAGACTGCTCTGATAGTAAATGATGCAACCTTTTTAGAGGGTATTTCATATCAACTTGGTTCTGTTCTTGGGAAGTTTTGCTGCTTTCCAACACCTTTGTAAATAACTTTCAGTGGGCACATAAACTATGCTTCTTGAAAATTAATTTATTTAACAAAAATTTATTAAGAGACTGTCATGTATTCCTTTAGGAGCTCCATGTAGAGTGGAGAATGTACTTCAAAAACACAATATTCTAGTTGGGGAGACATATCTAAAATAATAAGGTATTTCAACAGTGTTGAGTGCCATGAAAATAATTACAACAGAATAATGGGAATGAAACAATATTTTACTATGGATAATTCCCATAAACATTTTAGTTGTCTTTATATAATTGGGGTGCAGATACTTTTGCATGTAAAACCATACTAAACATATAAAAATAAGAACATTATTCAATGAATTAGGGCAGTTCATACAGAATGCATATGCATACAACTTATAACAACTGTAGAGTAAGGGCATGTTCTTCAGCTTTCAAGGTGGTCTGAAAGACCTTTGCAGAAGATTGTATTCAAGTAGCAAGTCCTAAGACAACCACTGAATCTCCGAGCCACCGCTGTCTCCATCTCCCCAAGGAGAAAGGGAGACTGAAATGGTCTGCAGGCTGGAAGTTCTCCATGTGCCAGACACATCTCACCTGGAGACCCTTCAGGTGGGATTCCGTACAGTGTGATTGCCCTGGGACTTAGTAGAAAAATGACCATGAGTTACTTATTTTGGTTTTTAACTAAGTACATGTTTTTCTCTAAGATCTGAGTTGTTTTGTGATGCTATTATAAGAAAATAATGATTTTCGTTTGCAGCACTTTTAGAACTTTAAAGAGTTACCAAATGGCAAAAGCAAAAAAGCTAAAAGCAAATGAATGGGACTTTCACCACCTCCCTCTCTTCAGTGGAACACTAGTTTAACACTTTTGACAGATAATTTTTAAATTCTTCTGGGTAAAAGGAATATTTTTTCTAGGTTCTTTTTTCAGTCAGTAGTTATTTTGTGTAAATGGGAGCTGTCGTAAGATTAGACCTGTGGGCTTTACTAAAGCTGAATGTCTAACTCTGACAGTGGATTCTTTTATGTAATAAATATGGTCAGTACAAATGTAAAATGTTCCATTTTCTTGGCCGGCTCCACATGCCTGGTGATTTTCCGTGCTGCCAGGGATCAAGGGTGATGCAGCAAAGCTGTAGTTATGCCACTGGGTAATTTAAGAAGCCACATCAAAGAGCATTTCAAAAAGTTCAGTTTAACAAATAAGACTTTCAGCTCTGTCAGCAACGGTTATGAGACTTAATTGAAGGTCCACTCATACCTCATTGCGTGGACACGCACACACCCAGCAATGTTTTGGGTGTTGATATGCCTATGCATACATTAGGTGTGTAAGCTAAAGAACTCAAGTTCAATTGCATATGTACCCCTATTCAGGTTTACAAATATATTTGAAAGGTCTAATTGGTTGATGTGATGTATTAAGGGAGAGCAGACCACCCTCAACCTAATTGCAATTTCTCCTTGCAATGTAGGTAAAAAGCAAGATGGTAATTATGAATTATGTCTCCTAAGGAAACCCAGTGCTTTCCTTTGCTTGTTTCCATTCTTGAACAAGCAAATACTTAGATACAACTAGAAACCATTAGGAATGAGAGGTATTTTTCCATGAGGACACAAAAAAAGTTCTTGCAAGGGTATCCATTTTATTAAGATTTGATGTTCCTATATAATTTTGGCCAGTGGATGCATATAGATATGAAAGTTCTATAATGTGTCTTAAAGGCAAGGTAACAATAGCATTCATAAAAAATCATTAAATGCCTTTTTGAAGTAGTATGAGAAAAATTATAAAATTTTTAAGCAAAGTAAAAAACTACCAGAATCTTTAACAGAATTAATAAGATATTCTAAAGTAAGTTTTAATAGCTCAGAAGAAATGAAATGAAGACAAATACTATTAATATTTTTTTTGTGGAAAGTTACTATTCTCAAAATATTTATAGCTTGCATTTCTCAATGAGGTATATTAATATTTGAAAACAAACAAACATCCCAAGATATATAGTTGACAATAAACTATACTGCCCACAGAAAACCACCGACAAAGTTAGTTAAAATACACGATTCAGAGTGACAGGAACAGGAGCAGGATTCACCAAGATAAATGAGTCAGGTGTTTTCTATATTACTTAGTACTGTGACTCCTCAGGGTAAAATATAACAAAACTCATTTTATTGGACTAAAAATATTTTTTCAATAGGTGTGAAAAGAATTAAGTAATATATTCACATTAGTGATTATTCTATGGCACATTGAAAGAAAGCACCATCCTGAAGTTTGCAAGGACAGACTAATATCTGACCTAGAAGACAGTCACCTAGTTCTTTCCCGTTCCTGTTGTTGAGTTTCTTTTTTAAATAGAGACTTTAAAACAAACCCCCAAACTGCCTCCAAGATTAAATTTCCACAACATAAAATTCACTGTCAAAAATAAGTCTGAGAAATATTTTTTAAAATAGAATTTTTAATTTTTTTTAGGAGAAAAACATGGCATACACATAACTAGATTACTTGCCTATACTTAGGACGGTAGCTTTAAACGTTATTTTTAAAAAAGTTATTGGTGCTAAGTTTCCAAATCTAAGGAAGTAAAAATATGTTTGCCTGCTTTCTGGTAAACAGGCTAAAAAAATGTTACAAGGGCATTCTAAGGGACTACAGATGTAATAAGCTTTCTTGATTTAAAAATCAATACACTTCCTGAACAGCCCAATGCATTAACTGCCATTCTTTCAAAACCATTCTGTCAAACCTAAGTTTGAAAGGCTGTTCAGTAACTAATCAGATATATCCTGATACAGAGGCAAAATGGGTCCTTGACACAAATTAAAAGGTGTATGATGAAAAGACATCCCCACCAGACAGGCAGAAGTGAGAATCACAAACCTGGGCCTGTTGGGAAGTATTCCTCATTCTGCAAAGCAAAGCAGAAATGAAGTATCTCCCCATCAAATGGAGGACAACACATTTCTCACTCTTGCCCTGAGAAGAAACCTGGTCGTTGAGGACTGAGAAGGCTCCATGCCAGGCACCAGACCTGCGATGCTCCAAGCATGAGCATCTTGGGCTCTACTCCCCATCCGCTCTCCTTACATGGGGTCAGTGTCAGAGAACAGTTTCATCTTCAACTACGTTTTAGTTTGTTTTAGTTGGAGTCCCCCAAACCTTCCCTTCACCTTACCCCAAAACAGGATCCTACTAAAAACGCAATACAATGAAACACTGAAAGCAGTTCTGGTTAATCAGATAGGCCAGGCCCCAGACCTACCAGCATGACTTTGGTTCACTTCCTCACTTGAAAATGGGAACAGATTTGAAGAATTTTAATAACCTGCTTTTGAGCCTCTTCAGCTAAGACCAGAACCTGCATCTCCTATTACAGTCCCAGATTTGCAAATAAAAACCATTTTTAAGTATAAATATATGCCCAACATTGCATAGGATAGTCTTATTTCTCTGAAATTCAATTTTGACTGGGCATCTTGCATTTTATCTGGGCCCCTTCTCTGGTTCCCATTTGAGGATGTCACAGCTATACCCATATTGCTTCTATTGTCCTCCTTCCTCTTGCAGGCTCCCTGTCACACTTACCACTTTAGGACTTTGATTAGAAATTGGTCCAAGTGGTTTTGTGGGCAGGCAATATAAAAATATTTTATGTCATTTATTCATTTCACGATTGCCCTTTTGTATGAATGTATATGTGTACACATTTAACTCTTTTCAGCAAAATATACCATACTTGTAAAGTAAAATAAAGAACTTTAATAAATTGCTTTCCTCTGCTTTCTGCAGTAATAATTGCTTTATTGAATAAGGCTCTGTTAACGGTACACCTTGGCATTATACATTTATCTATCTGATTTATAATCATTTTCATTTGCAAGGCAGTTATAGTTCATACCCAAAGTAGTTTAAACTGAACTGTCTTTCTTTTCTTAAGAATTTGTAAGGAAATGGAGTCACTTCTGGGTAAAACTACTTTAGCCACAAAATTTATTTCAGATGTACATAAAGCCCTCTCTGCATCTGCATATTCTGAATAGAGTGACACATATAAGATAAAAAGTGAATATAGCAAGTGGCATTATCAAGTTAAAAATGTTGCCCTGGCCAGTTGCTCAGTGGTTAGAGCTTCAACCAGCGGACTGAAGGGTTGTGGGTTCCATTCCAAGGGCATGTATGTCAGTTGTAGGCTTGAACCACAGCATTGGTCTGGCACATGTGGGAGGCAACCAATCAATGTGCTTCTCTCACATTGATGTTTTTTCTCTCCCTGTCTCCCCCCATCCCTTCCACTCTCTCTAAAATCAATGGAAAATTGTCCCTGGATGAGGGTTAACAAAAACAATGTGCTTATATTTTAGATACATTTTGGCCATGTATATGGCATCAAGATTTCCTAATCAAGCAATAGAGAAAAACCTGCATGAACCAGATAGCAAGTTGTCAGAAAACACAAAATCCCTCAGTAGCATTCATGAAAGTTTTTACAGTTTTTATGTTATGAAGCAAAAATCATTTGTATTTACAATCTACCTATCTTGATGATGCCACTTGCTATATTCATTTTTTATCTTATATGTGTCACTCCATTCAGAATATGCAGATGCAGAGAGGACTGAAGATTTTTCAGAAATGTTTCTGAATTATTCTGTTGTTTCCTTCTGAAATTCAGAATATCAGGAGGCTTGGCACTTAGAGTCTTCACAATACTCATTTGAAATTTTTATTCACCCCTCTGTCTTTCCCAACCTCCAACCTTTAACACTTTTACTAAAATTAGACAAGTAACTATATCTAACAACAAGAGAAGTTATGTTATTTTTTAAAATAAAATTTTTATTGTTCATATTATTACAAATGTTCCTTTCCTCCCACCCCCTCAATTGCTCTCCTCCACCAGGTTCCCACCCCACCCTCTGCCCTTTCCCCACCCCCCATTGTCCTCATCCATAGGTGCACAGTTTATGTTCAGTCTCTTCCCACATCCCCCTCTCCCCTTTTCCCCAAGAATCGTCAGTTCACTCCCCTTCCATACCTCTGATTCTATTATATTCAACAGTTAATATTGTTCATCAGATTTTTAAAAATTTTCCTTGGTTTTTAGATTCACTTGTTGATAGTTATGTATTTGTTGTTCATAATTTTTATCTTTATTTACTTTCTCTTCTGAAAGAACCCCCTTCAGCAATTCATATAATTCTGGTTTGGTGGTGATGAACTCCTTTAGCTTTTTTTTTTTATTAGTGAAGCTCTTTATCTGACCTTCGATTCTGAGTGATAGCTTTGCTGGATAGATTATCTTTGGCTGTAGGTTCTTACTATTCATCACCTTGAATATTTCTTGCCATTCCCGTCTGGCCTGCATGAGAAATCAGCCGACAATCGTATAGGTGCTCCTTTATAGGTAACTACCTGCTTTGCTCTTGCTGCTTTTAATATTCTCTATTTGTCTTTTGCTCTTGGAATTTTAATTATGATTTGTCTTGGTGTGGTCCTCTTTGGATTCCTTTTGTTTGGAGTTCTGTGCACTTCCTGGACTTGTAAGTCTAATTCTTTCACCAGGTGGGGGAAGTTTTCTGTCACTATTTCTTTCAGTATGTTTTCGATATCTTGCTCTCTCTCATCTTCTGGGACCCCCATAATTCTGATGTTGGTTCGCTTGAAGTTGTCCCAGAGGTTTCTTACATTATCTTCCATTTTCTGGATTCTCTTGTCTTCTAACTTCTGCGGAGGAGTGTCTTCTGGCTCTTTATGTTCCAAATCTTTGACTTGATTCTTGCGATCTTCCATTCTGTTTTTAGGACTCTGTATAATATTTTTTTATTTCAGACAATGTAGTCTTTATTTCTTGTTGACCCCTTTTCATTTCTTGTTGATTCCTTATTAATTCTAGTTGATCCCTTTTCATATCCTCATAGGTCTTATCCATCTTTTCTAGGAAATTCTTGAAAAACCTTATAAGCGTAGATTTGAACTCTATATCCAGTCGCTTTTTGTCCTCCATTTCTTTCATTTGTGATCTATTTCGTCTGGGCATTTTCGCAGCTTCCCTGATGGGGCGGGGTTTCAGGGTGGAGCCTACAGCCTTGGCTTCCCTCAGCCATGCCCTATACGGCTTCTGAATCTCAGGGTCCTTCAGTACTCGCTGCAAGCACCTCTGAGAGAAAGGTGCCCTCGATTTTCGCCTGCTACCAAACAGTCTAGGCTCTCCCCCAATGAGCCCGGTATTGGGGTTCAGTTCAGTTGGAAGTGGAATTGGATGTGGCGTTCAGAGCAGTCTGGAGCCCATCTCCTTCTTGCCAGGGCAATTCCGCGGCACAGCCAACCGTCCCTACTCTGAGCGCAATGTGCGTGCTGCAGGGACCTTCTTTCGCCGCTTCCCCGGGGTTCCGCCTTACAGCCCAGCTCCCTCTGTTTGAGCCTGGGTCCCCGGGGTCTGGCCTAGAACTGGGGTTCAGAGCAGTCGGAACTGGGCCCAGCACAGTCGGAGCTTTTATCTCCTTCCTGCTAGGGAACGCCAGCCAGGCACTCAGCCGCCCCTCCTCTCTGGCTCTGTCCTCTCTGCGCACTGCGTGTCTCCGTACCTTAGGCTTTTACAGCTCCTCCGCTCTTCATTCTGGTTTTCTCCTTGCTTCTCGTTGTAGAATTTCCAGTCAGTCGACTTTCCTGTAGTTCTGGGTAATGCCCATTTTATATTTTAGTTGTATTTTATTGAAATTGTTGTGTGCTGCTGGGGCTAGGTGTTTACCTGTGCAGCATTCTTGGATTCTCCCCAGTTATGTTATTTTAATTTAAAAGATTTCATGTAATTAGTCATGAATCATAAAATTCCTACCTCAACAATATTATAGTAACAATTGTTGACAGGTATTAAACCATTGCAGTGGGAGTGTTCTCCTAGAGCTGAGGTTAAAAGCTGGCCTCCAGAGCTCTGGCCAGCATGGCTCAGTGGTTGAGCGTCAATTTACAAACCAGGAGGTCACGGTTAGATTCCGGGCAGAGCATGATCCCCAGTAAGAGGCATGCAGGAGATGGCTGATCAATGATTTTCTCTCATCATTGATGTTTCTATCTCTCTCCCTTCCTCTCTGAAATCAATGAACATATATTCAAAAAATATATTTTAAAAAAAAGCTGACCTCTGGAAATCAATCACGTTCTTGGCAGAGAAAGGGTATTTCAGCGATAGGAAGGCTGAAATGGAGACTATAATCTTCTGTGATTGCCGGGGAGGCTGAAGCAGACACAAAAAGGAGTCTATGAATGGCTGCTAACTTCATGTGATGACCAATTCCCAGGCAATTCTGATATTACTCGTGCTCTATAACATAATGATGATTCCCCAGAACTTGGTGTCACAGTGCTTCTGCCGAAGCTACTCACCTTTCAAAGGGGCCAGGCCTGTCTCTCAGAAGACAATAGAGGGCCTGATTGCACAAGGAGCGATGAGCTATGTGCTACAGGCTGCCTTTCTGGAAAGTTCTTTTATGAAAGAACTGATTTTAAAAGTATCTATTTTAAGCCTCTCCTCCCCCACCCCCAAAGGCACAGAAGTCTAAAGATGGATACATTTTTCTGCTGTTCCTAATAGCTATGGAGCTATGATTATCTTGGCTGGCATAATTTTTAGTTTCACTTGGGCTAATACTTGTATTCTGAAAAAAAAAAGTTTACCTACATATATACATACCCTTAAGATCTATGTAATATTTTAGAAAAGGATATAAAACTGCTAATCTGTTTTGAGTAAGCATCAACTTTAGAGTTAGATGTCACTGTTCAGGGCACAGGTTAAGTGGGTACTTCTGATATGATTGGTGATTTAAATTCAGGAAAAAAGAGGGAGGAGAGGTAAAGGGAGATCTGTAACAGTAAAAAAGCCAAAAAATTTTTAGAATAAATTTTCACTATCACTACAGAAAAGATAACACAAAACGTTGACTACTATGACGAGTTTAAAATATCTTTTAAAATTGCCATTTTTAACTGTCAATTTGATTAATGCATAATTTGAGAAGAATAGTTCTATGTTTGGAAATCAGAAGTATTTTAAAAGTATAACAGAAAACATCCTTACATCTTAGGACTCACCGACAATATATTCAAAATACTTTTATACATTGTCTTTAAAATCTAAACATCATTGAAGGTAAACAAAGAAAAATGTAATCCAACCAAACCAACTGCAGTTATTCCCAGCCTCCACTCAAAGTACCCTCTCCTCATCCTGCTCCAAATTCAGTTGTAGCTCCTCTTCATTGCTTTCAGGAAGTCAGGTGATACTGATCTTTAAGAATGCCCTACTATCGTCTTAATCGGCTAACGTAAATTGAGCCCCTGCTTAGTTCTAGGCATGGCTACCTTAAACTGAATGTAAATTTCTTAATTTCAGAACGGTGTCTTGGCCATACGTATATCCCTAGCATCTACTTAATTAGGATTGCTCCAATGCACACAGCCAGTAGCCTCAGGAGCCCCAGTGATAAACATCACTTGGTTTATTTAAGGCAGTTAAGAAAGAAGAGCTCAAAGGGATAGAAATAGCCATAATGTCTTAATATCATTTATAAGAAATGGTTTTGCTGTTTTAAGAGTTTTTAAATAAACAATATCTCACTTTATATGGGTATTTTAAATTACTAAAAATAGTATGGATATATGTTATATAGTTATAATTTTTTTCTAAGCCCCCATTAAATTCCAGAAATTTTCTAGTTATTAAGTCACATCCTCTATTCGCCATAAACATTACTCAGATTTTAATGAAGTAATGGTATAGATTACATCATCCATAGTTTTCAAATGAGGAAAAGTGGAGTAAAGTGGTTTTTTCAAGATAAAATAAAATTAGTCTAGATGGAAGTCTCTGAGTTCAGTGCTCACCCCCTATGCAATGAAGTAGATGGCTCTACCATCCTTCCCCTCCACGTGGGCTCCTGCTACCTCAGATGACATGAAGCAGAGTCAAGGTCAGGTAGGACTGTTAGAAGCTTTCTTTGGAACAAGTCAAGCAGCGCTACTTCTCTGAGAGATAATGCTCCAAGTTGCTTTTGGGAAGAGGTGGGATATAGCCGACTAAATAAACGAACGTCACAATTTCCTTTAGAAGGTAAGTACTTCAAAAGTTAAAACTTAAGTATATGCCATGTGATAGCAGCTGTTAGGAGTCGTTTTAGCATCAATTAGCTTCAGCTCATTTTGGGAAATAGAGGTTTTGTGGCTTATATTATTATGACAATGGACCATTTTACATATTATGGAAGTTTGGTGTTTACATGAAGAAAACAAAGAAATTAGACCTAGACAGATGATTTTAATTGTTGGAGACTTTCTGTATACCTCTAATTATATATAAACTTGAGGCCTGGTGTATGAAAATCCATGCAGTGGAGGTGGGAGATCCCTCAGCCCAGCCTGCCCCTCTCACAGTCCAGTAGCACTCAGGGACAGGAGGCAACCTGGTGATCAGGGGAAGGTGATGCCCCGTTACACCTCTGCGGCTGCCACTGCTGGCAATGCAAGCCTCAGCCTGCCCTGGTTACCTAGTCTCGGGTGGCCTTGGGCAGTTGGGCAGCCACCATCCAAGACTTGCCTGTGCCTCGGGCCAGTCCTGGGTCTCTGGAGGGCTAAGGGGACTAGGGGACTCCGGAGGCAGACTCGTGGAGTGGCCTCATGCCTGCCACCCCATCAGGACTGAGGGGACAGGGCACTGCCATCTTGTGGCTGTGGGTGCTGCTATCTTTGAGGGCAGGGCAGTCAATTAGCATTCCGTCCTTATTGGCTGTCAGTGCCACCATCTTTGAGGGTGGGAAAGTCAAGTAGCATATTCCCTCCTTATTGGCTGTGGGTGCTGCTATCTTTGTGACCAGTGTGAGGGTCAATTAGCATATCCCCTCTTTACTAGATAGGATCTTAAGCCTGTAAAAGTGATCAGATATACTAGTATGTTCTATTATACCACAAATCCTGGCTCTAGAAACTGTCCACAACAAGGGAAAACAAGTATTAAGACGGACAAGGAAAAAACCATCTTCTATAGAATATACTGCAAAGGAGGGTATTTCAACCTGACTTTAGGAGCCATAGGATTATTGGATACTTTAAAAACTATGTCTCACATGAATAACATGTGAGTAACACACACATTTAAGTTTAGGAAATGGTAGGGTGGAGACCAACTCTTGTCTAATATTTAGCTTTTCCCCTTTCAGTGGCAGAGCTGCCTGCTGGAAGAAATTAGAAGATTAGATTATATTCCTCAATCTTATGATTTGAAAAAAAAAGGGGGGGAGGGTATAATAATGGCACATGTATCCTATGTCATATGGATAAATTTTTAAAAACTAATTGTAGAATGTGTTTCAAATATAATAAAGCCTGCCTGGCTGGTGTGGCTCAGTGGTTGAACAATGACCTATGAGTCAAGAGTTCATGGTTTGATTCCTGGTCAGGGCACAGCCTGGGTTGCAGGCTCCATCCCCAGTAGGAGGTATGTAGGAGACAACCAATTGATGATTCTGTCTCATCATTTATGTCTTTCTCTTTTTCTCCCTCTCCCTTCCTCTCTCTGAAAATCAACAAAAACATATTTTAAAAAGTATGCTAAAGCTCCCTGATACTATAATTCTATAAAAATTAGGTATTGTTTATATAATTTATGGGTGTTTTTTTTTTTTCCTTCATCTTATTTCAAGCATCAGGACACAAAAAGGAGGACAAAAAAACCCACAGTGATGGCTAAATCTCTGAAAAAGTATTTTCCCAAGATTCCCACTGAGCTCCACAAAGATGTTGAAACTTCACAGATTGCTAAGTAGCACTTCAATTCATCGTTAGCACCCTCAACATCAACTATTAAAGTAAAGGGACTAGAATATCCCAAAAGATGCTTTTCTCTTTCCAAAAGAGATTTGAGACTTAACTTTGAATACAAGCATCTCAGAGGGAGGAAAAAAGATGCTCTGTGCTATTAGATGGGCTCCCCAGCTGTTGGTAAAAGTTTCTCAGGGAACACCACAATCAATTGATGTTTACAGAGCAACCAATTTAGAAATACATCTTCTAGGCTAGAGGGAATGCTCAATAATATTTTGCTACTTTTTATATTTATTAAACTCTTTTACTTTACCAGACACAGAAAAGCTCGTTCACTGAGAGACCTTAAGAACAAGGCTGTTGTTGTTTTTGTTTTTTTATATTAACTTATGATTTGTTAAGAATAATTTTTTTTAGGAAGAGGGCCTGACATAGACACTTTTTCCAAGTTGACTCTACTCTTGAAAAATGCTGAGCTGGAACAGCAACAAGACTGAAGACCGGTGTTGCCAGAAAATCTGATGTACCCTCCAAGTACACATAATCCTTGAAACCCTAGCACTAAAGATGAAGCCCCAGAGCCATATGAGGTTGAGACTAGGATAATGAAAGGGACATGCAAGAGGACAGAGCATGGTGAGGCGACTAATGCCTCTTTTCTTCAGCTCCTGAAACCTGCGTTCTCGTACCCCATGAAGGCCCATCAAAGTCTGACTCTGTTGTTTTCAGGTAGCTTTAATTAACTGAATAGACTGTTATTCTCTGTGAGCAGACTCCTCTATTCTGCTATGGTGAATTATACAAGAGAAGGAAGTAATTTCTATCAGACAGTGAACAGCTTCTGTCTTATTTGCTATCACTCCTCCTTAGCACATTGACTGGCACGTGTACACATTCAGTAGGTGGTTATGAATGAATGTTTTGTTCAGGTACCCTGAACAAGTAATTTAATTAGGGAAAAAACACATGTGGCCACACATCATATACACATGCATGTATATATACATACAAATAATACTGGCATTTTCTAAAAGGGTTTCAAGAGTCAGCAGAGAAAGGGAGATGTAAACACAAAGTCTTTAGTAGATAAATCTTGAGACTTTTGAATAAGGCAAGGGCCATGAGTTACATTTAAAAAGGACATGTTTGCCCTAACCAGTTTGGCTTAGTGGATAGAGCATCGGCCTGCGGACTGAAGGGTCCCAGGTTTGATTCTGGTCAAGGGCATGTACCTTGGTTGCGGGCATATCCCCCCAGTAGGGGGTGTGCAGAAGGCAGATAATCGATGTTTCTCTCTCATCTGTTTCTAACTCTCTATCCCTCTTCCTTCCTCTCTGTAAAAAGTAAAATATATTTTAAAAATAAGAAGGACATGTTTGTGGTTTCAAGGGGGAAGGGAAACAATAATGAAGATGTAGTATTTTTTCTTTCTACTGGTCACGTTTACATAATTTTTCACTCTGTCATATTTAACAGGGGTAAAAATTTTCTAGTCAGGAATCTATACTTTAAATATGTGTACTAAATCTTCATTAGTTTCGTACCACATTTCAAAGATTTTCTAGAACCACCTTTT